>NC_142938.1:56978919-57023919 GCF_046866305.1 Octopus bimaculoides | reverse complement strand
CAGGCCCTTATGTTCTCTTTGATTACTTTCCTTCCAATTATAACCATTTTATTTTCCTTTATTTGCCCTCATTTAAAAACCCATGAGATGTTAAACTAAATGTTAGAGGATGTGATAATTTCAGTTAGTGATTGGAACCATTCTCCTTCAATTACATCATTAACATCCATGGGAAGATATGAACCTCATAACTCATGCATCCTCTTGTAAGGAAAAAAAAACTCTGCCTTTAAAAAATGCAGTTGAAGAAGGAAGACAAGATAGATTATTTTAGATAAATTCTGCAGTGTGTGCCTGAATTTGTCAGATGCTGTTATTAAGCATCCTGTTGCTCAAATTCTATACAATGCCACTTCGTGGCATCTTCATGTTTTCACATAAACTACTTCTATAACAAAATAGCTTAAAGTGATAAAAACATTTGCATTCTAGTATATATAAATCTTCTTTGTGTTGAATATATATAATTTAACTATTTAACTATTTTACAACTCTGGTTTCTAGATACATTTACATTTTTTCATGAAGTAATTTTCTATTAATCTAAATCAATTGTTCTTCGTTTGTATGAATTTAATGTTAAAAAATGTTTGATTTCATCCCCTTTTCTACTTTACCATTTAACTACATTAGATAACAAGCCTAAAAAATATAGCCAAAGCTATATTGGGATCTATATTATATTTATAGATTAAAACTTAAGTGAGTGTGTACATATGTGAAAGAAAGAATTATAATTAGCATTTCTAAGATAATTTAAATTGAAAACATTGATATTTATTCAGGCATAAAAATCTTTAAATTGAATTATCATGTAGGAATTATTTCAACTTTATTTCATTTCTAAATGCATTCTTAGCTTTGTGTCCAACTTCCTCCCATCCACTCATCTGCCTAATTGCATCAAAGTTACTGGCTCAGTGTCTGATTGGAATTCTAGATAAAAAAAGAAAAAAAAACATTAAAAATTTTCAAGGAAAACTGGTGTGTAAATACTTTCATTGTCTGATTATAATAAAATGAAAAAAAGTATTTTAAAAAAAACTCTTTACCCCATTTGTTTTGTCTTGATTCTTTTATTTCTATAAATTCTATCTCGGAGATGAAGATATCAATTAAAAGTTCAGAAATTATAACATTATGTATGGGAAATGTCCATGCAAGCTTTCTTTTCAGATGCAGAATGCTGTCTCCTATTTGTGTGTCCCTTCTGCCTACACCTTCCTCACCCTTAGAGTTGGCATATTCAACATAGCACGTTGAAAGGTAGGTCTGGTGAGATTGTTGAGATGCTTGAATAGAGGTATGTAAATAAGTGTTGCATCCAAGAAGTTAGGTGAAGAGATTTTGCCAGGTTCCTCACAGGCAAAGAGCATAAGTATAAAATCTGGATAGAGAACAATGATGGGATTGGTGATGTGAGCATACTTCTTGTTGAGAAATGGGTTGATAAGGCAACTGTGGTAGTCAGAGTCTGTGGTAGAATACTATAGCTTAGATTAGTTTTGCAAACTGGAACAGCAACTATTATTTCAGCCTACACCCCTCCCTGATGAACAGAAAGACCAATTTTATTACAACCTTTTGCAGACTACCTCATTGACAAATAGCAGTAACCTTCTCTTTGTGGCTAATGACTTCAATAGATGTTGGGCAACATCCATATGGCAGCAATGGATTCAGTTCCTGCAACGAGGAGGGCACCAGGCTGCTGGAGTTCTGTGACACAAGTGACCTTATTACTTGCAGCACTAACATCATCAATCTGGTGGGCACACTAGCCAGATGGACTTCATTCTAGTCAGAAAATGGGGAAATGGTTAATAATAATGGCCAAAACCTTACCAGCTGAAGAATGTACCCCTCAACATAGGTTAGTTGTTAGCAGCTTCAGAATTGGCAAGAAGACGACCAGTGTGGAAAAGAAAGGTCTGGAAGCTTGAGAATCCTCTGAATGGTCAGAGATTTAAGACTTGTTACTAGAAGCATTTGACAAAAAAAAAAAGGAAGATATATCAATGTGGAAGTTCCTACGGGACAATTTGTTGTGGGGCACTGACCAAATTTGTGACTGGTGCAAAGTCCCTTCTCGACCTAAGGTGGTGGAATAGTGTAGTTGGCAAGGCCATTAGAAGACCAAGCTTGAAAGTATGGTGGCAGCAGGGAAATGTATCAGCTAGCCAGAAGGGTGGCTAGGAGACTGGTATATTTAACCAGGGGAAAAGCAGAAAGAAAGAAGTTTGCCAATATCCTGCAGTATGAGAACCAGGGGCTAGAAGTGTTTCAGATTGCAAGGCTATGAGAGAAACTCATGTCTTTGGAGAGAAGTATTTGCATGGATGATGGTTCACTTGCAGCTAGTGATTCTGCAGTGAGGCTTGGAAATGCCATTATGAAAGGCTACTAAATGTAAAGAATGCATGGGAGAAGGAGGGTCTACCTAATATGGACCCAGGGAACCAGCTATCTGAATTAACAGTAGCTTGGTAAAAGTAATTAAGGATATGTAGATAGGCCACCAGGAATCATTGCTGAGATGATTAAAATATCTGGTGGAGTGAGATATGGCCTAGTCTTCCATATAGTTAATCAGATTGTCCATGAGGGAGTTATATCCAACAGCACGTATAGCAGAAATAATTATAGAGATGTCAAACTGCTGGATCAGGTAATGAAAGTTACAGAGGGGGTTATAACTCAACTATGTTGGAAGAGAGCTTAGATGAGATGTTGTTTGGTTTTGTTCCTGGGAGAAGGACGACTGATGCTATATTCCTGGTAAGGCAACTGTAGGAGAAGCGTGTAGCCAAAAATAAACTTCTGTGCATAATGGTCAATGTGGTAGCTAGGAATAAATGAGTGGTTAGTGAGAACTGTACGAGCCATGTTCAGGGATACTGCCAATAAGACGAAGGTTGGCAACAAGTATAGCAATGAATTCAGTGTACAGGTGGGAGTTCAGTGATCAGTTCTCCGCCCCTTGTTCGTCATATCATAGGTCTGTACTGTAATTTGAAATCCTGTCATTGAAAAAGTTACATTCCAAGAATAGCTGATACTCTCAAAGAAGATGATCAGAACTGAAGATTGGGCTTTTGTGAATGGTACTTGGCAAGATGTATAGAAGATGCAAACTTTCCAATAAAGATTGTTTGGGGTAATGAGGCTCGATTAACCACCTAAACAGCATGTACAGGGGACCTGAAAATCTGTACATTAAGGAGGAACATCATATTAATTTACCAAGATATACAGTTTGTGTGGATTATTATCAAAAAGACTAACATGACCATTCTCTTTTGACAGTACTGTGATTGGTCCATTTCCTTGAATTTGCTGCAACAATCTGTCATGTCAAGCATTCAAGAGTACTTTGAAGATCATCATCATCATCGTTTAACATCTGCTTTCCATGCTGGCATGGGTTGGACAATTTGATAGAAGACTGCACCAGGCACCAGTCTGATCTGGCAAAGTTTCTACAGCTGGATGACCTTCCTTACACCAACCACTCTGAGTGTGTAGTGGGTGCTTTTTACATGCCACCGGCATGAGGGCCAGTCAGGCAGTACTGGCATCAACCATGCTTGAATGGTACTTTTTATGTACCACTGGCATGGGAGCCAGTCAGGCGGCACTGGCATCGACCATGCTCAAATGGTGCTTTTTATGTGCTACAGGTACGGGTGGCACCTTCATATCACTATAGGAATGTAAGGGCTTATGTTGATGAGATTTTTACCAAACAGGTGGATTGAACAAAAAAAGTTCAGAAAAATACTCTCCCTGTTCACTGGACCTCACATCAGTAGACTTCTTATGGCGATACTCAATTTTCTTAAAGATGGGACTACGTGATTTTCTTTAAGATGCTGTAATCATTGCAAAAAAGTGAGATTTCAAAAAAGTGAGAGTAATCTCACTTTTTTGAAATCTTACAATAAAGTAAATATGACATCCTCTGACAAGAACCCCATAGTTTCAAATATATTTTTAAATGATAGTTCATAATTTTAACATCATATGAATGACAATTGTTTCAATGATGAACTTACAAAATTGCATAATTACTTTTCTTGGCAAGTCACTAACTGAAAGTTATAAGTTTAAGCAAATTTAGTAATGAGATTATTGTATTTTGCTCATTTGTGTACCAACACGATTCTTATAATTAGAACAGTTTTAATGTTTCATTACAGTACAAAGTATAATTTTAAAGATATTTACACGATTTACTGCTACAATGGTCAATGTCATCTGAACATTATAATCTGTGTATGTAAACACTTTGACTGGGAGAACATGCTTGATTCTAATCGTTTTAAAGTTAATGATATCTAGTAAGGTAATCATTCAGATGTGAGACCTAACTTTCATTTGATATTGTGAGCTCAAACCATTTTTTTTTATAGCAAGTTTTAAAATACCTCATATATTAAATTTTTTCGGATGTGGCATTAAGTTGTCTCCCTTCAATTTTTTTTTTTTTTTGTGACTTACAAGTTTATAAGATAAGATTAAAATTATTTTAAATGATACAGGGTAGTGCACAAAAACGTAGCACAAGTTCTGTAGCATGGTATAAATACAGAAATATATTTGCGCACACAGAAAAGCATCCAATCTTTTGTTTGCAAGAGTCATTGTGTTATTTTGACCACTTGTAACTGTTGAACAAAGATAGCACACTTGTTGACTGCTAGCTACATTATCCTCACTGCATCCTCAGCACATTAATTGATTGTAAGATTGCATTTTTCTGCAGGATGACGTACTCTATATCAAATAGAGTAGAGATTGCAGAAGTGTATGTGAGAATGGGTTCTGTTAAACAAATACACAAAGGTTTTAAAGTTAAGATTCCAGGTAAAGACATACTAGAATAGAGAACAATACAAATGATGATTAAGCAGTGGCATGCTGCAGGGTCAATGAACAAAAGTTATTCAGGACATCTGCCAAAGGATTGCTTGAAATCCAAAGAAGTCAACGCATAAATTTGTGTAGCAGTCTCTCATAAGCAGGAGGTCATGCCAAAAGGTGTTGAAAAGTCTAAAGTTGAAGCCATATCATTTCACATGATAAAGCTAGGCTTATGATACTAAAGCTAGCCATTTTTGTTTTCAGATTATTAGACAAGTGCTTGCCATCATCATTCAATATCTAGATTTCATGCTGGCATGGGATGGTCAGTTCAACAGGAGCAGACAAACCAGAGGACTGTGCCAGACTCTATTGTTGGATGTCCTTTTAATGCTGACTACCTAATACACATGTGTGTGTGTGTGTGTGTATAGAAGGATCCAGAGACAAACTGATATGGAAAAGGCAGTTATGGAAGCTCAAAGATCTTTCAAATGGGTAGAGATTTAGAGATGTTCTTAATGAAGCTTTTGATGCAAAAAGGAAGAGACAGAGACATACAGCAAAGAGGGCAATTGGAAGTTTTTATGGGATAATCTACTGAAGCTAATAGGTCAAATCTATGGTTGGTGCTAAGCTTCTGCCAGACCAAAGGTGACATGGTGGTGAGACAGGGTTACAGAAGAGAAGAGACAGGTTTGGAAAGAATGGAAAAGTGGCTTAGCAAAGAATGATATCAAGTAGCTAAAAAGTAAGCTTGACATCAGGTTTATCTAGTTAGTGCAGAAGCAGAAAGGAAGAGGTTTGCAAATGTCTTACAGCATGAAGATAGAGATTTAAGGTGTTCTGTTTGCTAGACAGTGTGTCAGAGAGAACAGAAATGTTGTGGGAGAGAAGTGTGTATGAATGGATGACATGCTTGCACTTAGTGATTCTAAAAAGAAAGATGTGTGGAAGAGCTATCAAAGACTATTAAATGCAGAGAATAAATGAGAGAAACGGAATCTCCTCCATGTGAATCCAACAGAGGGATCAGCTATCCTGATCGACAGCAATAGGATAGATGAGGCAGTTAAAGATATAAAAACAGGGAAAGCTCCTGGTCCATCAGGAGTCATTGTTGCAATGCTTAAAATATCTGGTAAAGTAAGATATGGCCTTGTTATCCATATAGTTGATCAGCTTGTTCAGGAAGGTATTATCCCCAGTGACTGGTTAGTCAGCTGCTACAAGGGTAAAGGAGATGCTGTAAATAGAATTATAGAGGCATCAAATTGCTGGACCAGGTAATGAAAGTTATGGAAAGAGTTATAGCCTGGTTAATTAAGAACAGACTTAGACTAGATGAAATGTGGTTTGCCTTTGTGTCAGGAAGAATAGATTCTTTGTGATAAAAGTGGTACACTGAAGCTGCAAAATTCCTTTCAACAAACTTTTTACTACTTTCAACCCTTTAGCATTTAAACCAGCCATATCCTGCTCAAATATTCTACCTGCATTATTTTTAAACTGCCCAGATCCAGCTTCTCACACCTACCCTACAATGTAATTCTAAAAATAAGCAATCACATCATCAAAATCTCAAAGCTATGAGGTGATGCATGTTTAATTCAATACAAGATAAATAAATAAGGATTACATCTGACAGACTAATCTGAATGCTAAATGATTAAACAAATGCATCACAAAAAAAAAATAAAAGAAAAAGTTTAATAAGATGGCATGTTGGTATAGGTTGAAGTTTCATCCATACAAGAAGTCTTGAGTATTTTATACATCAGAGATTTGATTGATTGCTTGACTTTATATTACTTGTCTGACCAAGTTGAACATACTTCATTACAATGAAAAATGTGGGCTCATGCATGTTAATATTCTTAAATTATTACACCTGGAAAAGTACAGAACAAGATTTCTACAGTAGAGATTTCTCATCTCTAAAGGAAACAAAATAGTACTTAAGATTAAAATTCTACTGTACTTAAAATATTGCAGCTAAGAATAACATTTTAAAAACTTACTATATTTTATCAAAACAAAAATTATAAAAACATTACTGGGTTTTTCCAAAAATAAGCTCATCTGATTTTAAGCCTATGGGCTTATATTCAGAAACTCTTTTCTTGTACAGCCTCAATAACTTTTATTATTTTCAGAAAAAAAAATTATTTAAGAAAATTACTATTTTTAAATCTCACAACAAGAGATATTCAGCAACAGTATTTTGTAGTAAAGATTGTTTTTTCCAGCATAACATGACAGTCCTGGCTTAGGGCGAATGTTGTTGTAATTTATCCCCAGGAGACATCGTCTCCAGCTGGCTATATGACATGATCTGTGTCCCTTGTTCGAAAATATAAGGACACAGATCATGTTGTATAGCCAGTTGGAGATGATGTCTCCTGGGGCTAAATTACAGCAACATTCATCCTAAACCAGGACTGCCATGTTATGTTGGCAAACAATCTTTACTACAAAATTATTCAAGTCTGTAATTAAGCCCATGGGCTTATTTTTGGAAAAAGCAGTATTTTAAAAATGAAATAAAACAAAATTACTTTTAAAAAAATACAGTAGAACTCACCTAATTAGTCATCTAAGGAGAAAACTAAAAGTGACAAATTAGTAATGAATTGGGCTAATTCTACTGTATTAATGCTAACAAATTTTAGTTATGATTTATTTGTCAGATAATTTTTTTTTTTTTAATGTGGAAGAATTGACCAAGTATATGGTTGATTTGAAACCATTTAATGACCATTCTACTGTAATCACTGTTTTTTTTTTTCTTTTGTAATGGGATTTCAACTGAAGCGAAAAAAAATATCTTGGCAATATTATTTACAACTTCATATTTTATTGTTTGTATTTGAATCAACTAAATAAAATTACTATTTTAATTGTATATTTCAAAAGACACGATTTAAAAAAAAAATTGTTTAAATTCATTTTTGATTCTTTTTGTACCATGCTTTTAAAGATTTACTTGTTTTTTAGATTCTCATAATAAGTAAAATAAATTATCTCAAATTTACCCAATATAATGAATTTTAATTTTTAAAATGCTATTCTTGGCTGCAATATTTTAAATACAGTAGAATTTTAATTTTAAGTACTTTTTAGTTTGCTTTAGAGGCAATGAATTACGCAAATTCTACTGTAGAAATCTTGTTCTGTAGTTTTCCGGGTATAATAATTGAAGAATATTAACATGCATGTGCCCGCATTTTTCATTGTAATCCACTTTTTGTCCAGGCAATGCAATAAAACTAATAAATATTCTTTTGTTAAAAAATATTTGAATTAAATAAAACCTGCCTGTATATTTATTTCCTTTAAAATTAATAAATTTTTTTAAGATAATGAGAAATGTTATTATAATTGTAAAACATACTAGATCGTATACTACAACTTAGATAAGTTTCAACCAAAGATTGGCCCAGGAATCGTGACCCATTCAAGTAGGGAATTGTTGACTGAGATGTATCCAGGTATAGGCAGCTTATCTGGTATCCTTGGAAGAAATTTGTCTAGGTTTTATTTGAAGGTGACGAGTCCTTTTTCTTCTTTGATTTGTTTTGGGATAATGTTAAACAGGGCAGAGCCTCTTGAGGAAAAGAAATTGTGTTGCAGTGAATTTATGCCAAGGCTTATGGCATATAGATCAGACTGAAGTTCAGTTCTGTCTACTTCATTGATAATTTTTTGGAGCTTGGAGCCATCTGCAAATATTTTTAGTTTGCTCTGTTTGATGATGCTTGATTTGTTGTATATAGAGACTATAAAGAGAAGCAGGCCAAAAACAGTCCCCTGAGAGATTCCACTAGTAACTTTCGCTGTGCTTGAAAGGATTCCACCAATTGTAGCATGTGTTCAGTTCACCAGGAAATACTTTATCCAGTATAGCAGTTTACCACTGATTCCAATTCTGGACAATTTTAACTGGAGGATATTGTGGTTGACTGTCAAACACTTTACTAAAGTCAAGATATATGGCCTCAGAGTTTGGCCCTGATCCCAAAGCTTTAAGGACAATATTGATGTGATGTAAAAGCTGTATTAGTTGGAATTTAGTAAGGTTGTAGCTCTCCAAGAAGTCAGTTAGTTGGAATTTAGTAAGGTTGCAGCTCTCCAAGAAGCCAGTTATCCTTGGTTTCATCATCCTTTCAAACACCTTGATGGAATGGGAGATGAGTGAGGTTGGACAAAAGTTAAATGCAAAAGACTTGTTTCCCTTTTTGAAGACCTGATTGACAGATTTGGATACACACAGATCATCAATACAACAAAATATTCTAAATGGAGACCACTTAGACATGCAAGAGACAGATTGCTGCAGTAGCAAACTCCAACTTTCACAGTCTCTTCAAATACCCAGACATATATACAATATACCTCAACACTATTACTACAACAACATATTAACAACTAGAATATTTCCTACTCAAAACTAATAAATGTGAAAACAAGTGAAAGCAGAAATAATTCTCCCTTAAGTGTTTACCTGCACACAATCTCAGTATTTTCACATATCCCCTTGAGCCACTCTTATATTTCTCACCATCTCTACAGTCACCACTGTCCCATCTCTAACCACTTTTCCCTGTATCCTCTATATCACTTTTATTCACTCAAACTGTACCTTTTGGGTATGTCCTCGACACATCTCCATCATCATCTATCTCTCTCTCTCACTCTACATGTCTCTCTATCTTTTTATCTCTTTTTATTCTTCTTTCTTTTCCAATTGGGGTAACCAAGTATCTCCTCTTAAGCAAGATACCTATTTCTACTCTTCTATTATACTTTAACCTCTCACTTTCAAAATTATTCCTCCTTCCAGTTGTGGGGTCTTTGTTTTGTACATTATTTGGTGACCCCACTGCTGCAGGTGCCATGTATAAAACATTCAGTACACTCAGTAGTTGGAGTCAGGGAAGGATATCCAACTGTAGAAATCATGCCAAAGCTGACAATGGAGCCTGTTAAACTGTTCAACCCATGGAAGCATGGAAAATGAATGTTAAGTGATGATGATTATGATGATAATGGTGATGATAAACATATGTGTACATACTGCATATTTTCTTGTTCAATCTGAATTATAATGGTGTTTTTTCTTCAGTTGTAACCAAGACTGAAATCGCTGGGTGTATAAAAGATATGAATTCACTTGTGTGAACCAGTTTCACCCCTCTTCAAATGACAGATGGAGAGATGATTTATAACAGTTATTTTGAAATTACATCAAGCAATAATATTGATTTATTTGCTATTACAGTTTTTATATTTGAAGTCGCATTTTGCTTGAAAGGACTACTCTGTAAAAGTATTTCTGTAGCAACTCAGTTCCTCACTGGTGAATCTTACAAATATTATGTGACAGGTCACAGCTTCAATTTGAACTGTGACTGTATTTTTGCCAATTAAAAAGTTTATGTAAACAATAACAGATCATTTACTTCAGGATTAGATATAGTTATTACTTTAGAATATGATGCAATTTTCTGAAAGTTGAAATGCATTATAACAACTTTAGTTATAAGTTTTGTGTAGGCGTCAGTGAAAAAAGTTTCTCATAATCTAAATATGTCTTGTGAAACTTAAATAGGTATTGGTTTGAAAGTCATATGTGTTTCCTCTGCCAAGTATAGACAATGGGAATGGAATTATATGCATTTGACACCGATATTTCATTATTCATGCAATGAATCAAATAACCGGTTTATTATTACAACAAACTGGTTTACTACTAATGTACAAAGAAGAATTACATTGAAAAATGTGTGTGTATTCACTACTAGAATAAAACTGAAAATACCCACATGGCAAGATCATTTAAATGTTTCCAGTAGAAAAAGCAAGCAGTTAAGAGTTAAAAGGTAGTTTAAAGTTACTGTCACAGCTTGTATATACTAGAACTGAAATGTTAAGTGCGATATTATATTCAGCCTAGAAAATTGGTTTCATCATCATCATCATCATCGTTTAACGTCCGCTTTCCATGCTAGCATGGGTTGGACGATTTGACTGAGGACTGGTGAAACCGGATGGCAACACCAGGCTCCAGTCTGATTTGGCAGAGTTTCTACAGCTGGATGCCCTTCCTAATGCCAACCACTCAGAGAGTGTAGTGGGTGCTTTTACGTGTCACCCGCACGAAAACGGCCACGCTCGAAATGGTGTCTTTTATGTGCCACCCGCACAAGCCAGTCCAGGGGCACTGGCAACGATCTCGCTCGAAAATCCTACAGGAGCCAGTCAGGCGGTACTGGCAACGGCCACGCTCAAAATGGTGCATCTCATGTGCCACCCGCACAAGAACCAGTCCAGGGGCACTGGCAACGATCTTACTTGGCTTGCTGGGTCTTCTCACGCACAGCACATTTCCAAAGGTCTCGGTCAGTAGTCATCGCCTCGGTGAGGCCCAATGTACGAAGGTCTTGCCTCACCACCTCAGCCCAGGTCTTCCTGGGCCTACCTCTTCCACGGGTTCCCTCAACTGTTAGGGTGTGGCACTTTTTCACACAGCTATCCTCATCCATTCTCACCACATGTCCATACCAGCGCAATCGTCTCTCTTGTACACTACAACTGTTGCTTCTTATGTTCAGCTTTTCTCTCAAGATACTTACACTCTGACGGGTATGCACACTGACATTACACATCCAACGGAGCATACTGGCTTCATTCCTTGCGAGCTTACGCATGTCCTCAGCAGTCACAGCCCATGTTTCACTGCCATGTAGCATGGCTGTTCGTACACATGCATCATACAGTCTGCCTTTTACTCTGAGTGAGAGTCCCTTTGTCGCCAGCAGAGGTAAGAGCTCTCTAAACTTTGCACAGGCTATTCTTATTCTAGTAGCTACACTTTCAGCGCACCCACCCCCACTACTAACTTGGTCGCCCAGATAGCGGAAGCTATCGACTACCTCTAGTTTTTCACCCTGGAATGAGATAGAAGTTGTTTCCTGTTTGTTTACAGTCTTTATTGCACCTGAACATCTGCCACAAACAAAAACTAACTTGCTAGTTAACCTGCCTTTGATGTTGCTGCACCTCTTATGTGTCCATAGCTTGCACCGGGTACATCTTATAGAGTTACTACCTACTCCTTTTCTACATACTGAGCAGGGCCATCTACCTGAAGGGGTTTGTGTTTTATATACCTTCCTACTTATTAGGATTTTGGTTTTAGCTAGGTTGACTCTAAGGCCCTTCAATTCTAGACCTTGCTTCCACACCTGAAACTTCTCCTCTAGTTCTGATAGTGACTCCGCAATTAGGGCAAGGTCATCAGCATAGAGGAGCTCCCAGGGGCAACCTGTCTTGAACTCCTCTGTGATTGCCTGGAGGACTATGATAAATAAGAGGGGGCTGAGGACGGAACCTTGGTGGACCCCTACCTCTACCCGGAATTCATTGCTGTACTCATTTCCAACCCTCACCTTACTGGCAGCATCTTTGTACATGGCTCGCACAGCTCTCACTAACCATTCTTCTATCCCAAGTTTCCTCATTGACCACCAGATAAGGGATCGGGGGACCCTGTCAAAGGCTTTCTCCATGTCAACGAAAGCCAGGTACAGAGGTTTATCCTTAGCTAGGTATTTCTCCTGCAACTGTCTCACTAGAAATAAGGCATCAGTAGTGCTTTTACCTGGCACGAACCCAAACTGCATCTCATCTAAATTGATTCGCTCCCTAATTAGTTGGGCTATGACCCTCTCTGTAACTTTCATAACCTGATCTAACAGCTTGATGCCTCTATAAAAGTGTTTATTCTTCAGTCTCCAAAACTCTTAAAATGGTTCTGTTCTGGAAGGATTCTGACCATCTGCCAAATGAGTGAAGAATAATAACAGCAAATGTTGAGTCTTATTGAAAATCACCCAGAAGAACTGTTGATCAAAATCCGGTGTTATTTTCAATCACTTTCAACAAGAGTGTATGATTACGTAAGGGACTCTCCTCTGAACTTGACTTTAAGAGAAGAGAATTGTGAGCTGCGGTCTGATAATATAGTCAAGATGTGATTTATTGATCTGTCCCTTGATACATTCTGGATTTTTTTTTTACTCACGTTTATTGACAATGTAAAATATACCAGAAACCAAACTCCTAGCTTCAGAGACCTTATAAGGAAGTTTACATTCACACAAAGAAAGAAAAAAACATATTTGTATTCACAGAAAATGAACAAGAATAACCAACATCACTGAAACAAACAAAATATAAATAGAGTAAAAATGGATAACCATTATAATAACAATCTTTTATTAACAATGTTGAAAAAGCATGGGATAAATTAAAATAGTATGTTGCATAAGCCAAGGCAATGTTATTTCTGAAACCAATTTAGACTTTGAAATTTGTTTCTCAAATAAGAAACTTGTGTTTATCATAAGATGCACAATATTTAATCTATAAATTTCATCTTCCAAGGAGGCAATTTCTATCTTCACTTTTGATGCTTGTTAAATACAAAAAGCTTGCATACAGATGTAAGTGGTTGAAAATTGCAGTAATATATTTATAGCTTTTCTGTGAATGAAAGGTTTGCTGTATGTAATTTAGCTTTATGAATGAGAAAGTAAAAGATTAAGATACTTTTATGTGGAGGTGCTCAAAGTCATGGAATTTATTTCGAGGGTTTCCTGATGGTAAAAATGGTTGGAATGTCCTGATATCAATAATTATTGTTGTAGAGCCAGAGTATATCAGAGAAACTATGCATTTGATTTGCAATGAATATTCAAACTCTTGTAATTGTGAAATATAAGCATACCTGTACACAAAGGAACAAATGCAATTAGCTAATTAGCTTAATATGGCAAGTTAAAAAAATAACTGCTTTAAAACTTAAAATTTAGAGAAAGATATATAAGATAGTGTTTGATAGCTAAACCATGTGCTAATTTTCCGCATAATATATTAGCGCAAGTGAGAATAATATGGGACTTTGCAAGAAGGTTGAGAGAAACTATCCACCATTTTACGATCATCATCATCATTATATCCAAACATATGCGATAGAGATGGAGAACCTAATTAATCCTACATTATTGACACATTCCCCATTTTGTTATCATCATCATCATCTTCCAACAAGATCAATTATATTTTTGTTTAAGAATGATAAATTTGAACTCTACAAAAGTATAGAGTAACCCATCAGATTAATGTAAAATTGATTTTATTATAACTGAACATAAAAACAAACATTAATATATATATATCATCATCATCATCATCATCATCATCGTTTAACGTCCGCTTTCCATGCTAGCATGGGTTGGACGATTTGACTGAGGACTGGTGAAACCAGATGGCATCACCAGGCCCCAATCTAATTTGGCAGAGTTTCTACAGCTGGATGCCCTTTCTAATGTCAACCACTCAGAGAGTGTAGTGGGTGCTTTTACGTGTCACCCACATGAGGGCCAGTCAGGCGGTACTGGCAACGGCCACGCTCAAAATGGTGTCTTTTATGTGCCACCCACACAAGAGCCAGTCCAGGGACACTGGCAGCGATCTCGCTCGAAAATCCTATGGAGGCCAGTCAGGCGGTACTGGCAACGGCCACGCTCAAAATGGTGCATCTTATGTGCCACCCGCACAAGAGCCAGTCCAGGGGCACTGGCAATGATCTCACTTGGCTTGCCGGGTCTTCTCACGCACAGCACATTTCCAAAGGTCTCTGTCAGTAGTCATCGCCTCGGTGAGGCCCAATGTTCGAAGGTCTTGCCTCACCACCTCAGCCCAGGTCTTCCTGGGCCTACCTCTTCCACAGGTTCCCTCAACTGTTAGGGTGTGGCACTTTTTCACACAGCTATCCTCATCCATTCTCACCACATGTCCATACCAGCGCAATCGTCTCTCTTGTACACTACAACTGTTGCTTCTTATGTTCAGCTTTTCTCTCAAGATACTTACACTCTGACGGGTATGCACACTGACATTACACATCCAACGGAGCATACTGGCTTCATTCCTTGCGAGCTTACGCATGTCCTCAGCAGTCACAGCCCATGTTTCACTGCCATGTAGCATGGCTGTTCGTACACATGCATCATACAGTCTGCCTTTTACTCTGAGTGAGAGTCCCTTTGTCGCCAGCAGAGGTAAGAGCTCTCTAAACTTTGCACAGGCTATTCTTATTCTAGCAGCTACACTCGGTTCCGGGTTCAGTCCCACTGCATGGCACATTGGGCAAGTGTCTTCTATTATAGCCTTGAGTAGATTTGGTAGACAGAAACTGAAAGAAGCCCAATGTGTATATATATGTGTGGGGTGTATGTACGTGTTTGTGTGTCTGTGTTTGTCCTCACCAACATCGCTTGACAACTGATGTTGGTGTGTTTACATTCCTGTCACTTGGTGATTCGGCAAGAGAGACCGATAGAATAAGTACTATGGAAACAAGGAATAAGTCCTGGGTCGATTTGCTTGATTAAAAGTGGTGCTCCAGCATGGCTGCAGTCAAGTGACTGAAACAAATAAAAGAATAAAAAAAAAGAATATATATAACATTACTTGTACCATGTCCTCGTGTTGTTGCTTTTGATATTTGTTCTTCTTTGTTTGGCAAAATTTGATGCAGATTCTCTTCTCAACTTTCTCTGTCATAGTCAATGCGACAATCACACACTACACACCTTCTTTCCAAGCACTGTTGTAAACAGCAGAAGTGAACTAGAACATTAAAATTTAGTACACATGCACAGCCAAGTTCAATGTCAATCTGTGCCAAGTAGCTTCACTCCATATGCTTTAACATCGTTACTATGGCAATAGTCCTGATAGTTATTAATCAGACCATGTATATATGATAAAACAGGAACGTGGGAATTTTTTGGTATTATTTATTATTCATTATACGTGTTACATTTGCTATTAGGAATATAAAGATTTACACGTTAAATAAACATGTACAGAATATCCTATTAGAAATATATATGTAACGACCGTGCGATCAGGAGATGGTGACAAGGAAAGGCTCCTTTAGCGGATCGCACAGTTGAAACAAATAAAAAACACGAAAAGAGGTTAAATGATTATAAGTGCCAAAAAGGAAAAAGAGAGACGCAACCAGTAGAAGGTTTAAGAGAAGGTTTTATTGATATGTCAACTTGTATGTCTGTGTGTGTGTGAGTGCGACATAATAAACACAATAATAGACTGGCCGTCATGCAAACAAAGTGTATGTGTATACAAACATAGATGTGAGTGTGTGCGAGAAATACAGAGCATAGAAAGAGTCTATAAGGACGTTGAGAGAAAGTCCAGACACAAGGATGGTAAAAACCAGTTCGTATGCAAGGTGCACAGTAGTTGAGGTGCTGTAACAAGAAGTTGTAGCAGCAAGGCAGAGCCGAAGAGACACATGTCATGTAAGAAGTTGAGGCTTCAATGCTGCGGCCAGTTACTTGGTACAGGAGTTCTTGCAGGTTGTATTCGCTGTTAACCATGAGGAAGCATTTCACAAACAGTGTGGAGAAAAGTATACTAGTTCAATAAGAATGGACATTTAATATTTCATTTGTTCAATAAGAATAGAAAATGAATATTTAATTTCATTTCTTTTTACTATATTATTTTATATCTTATATTAATATTAGAAGATGATAAATAAAATGTGAAAAACAGAGTTGGAATTCCTTTGAGTAATATATTCTTCTATACACAATCATACAAACCCATTTGTGTGTGTGTATATATATATATATATATATATATATATATATAAAAATTCAATAATAGGATGAATTCTTTTACAAGAATTTATCAAGTAGCTAGCGTATATATATATATATATATATATATATATATATGTATGTATGTATATATGTATGTATGTATATACATATATACATATATATATGATGGGCTTCTTGAGAAAAATTATATTAATGTGTCCTACTGGTAAAAATTATATTTATTTGTGCAGCTGAAGGTGACACTGTGTTTAAATTGATGTAATGATTGCATTGTTCAATTAAATGGAGTCGCTTGAAATGGTCATACTGCATCACTACTTGATATACTGTTGCTTATTTTGATTATATATATATATATGTGTGTGTGTGTGTGTACGTACGTATGTATATAATGTTTTATAATTATATACATAACTATAACAAGGAATCGGCTTTATGCCTCACCACGCACTGCAAGAGGTAGACGCTAAAGCCCCTATTACCACCTTAAAATCTCCGAGAATTTAAGGTAGTAATATGGGCTTTAGCGTCTATCTCTTGCAGTGTGTGGTGAGGCATAAAGCTGATCTCTTGTTATAATTCTGTATATAATTATGAAATATTTTGTAAAATTTACGTATGAGGTTTTTATTTGCGCGCAGACCACCTGGTAAAATTATTATTGATTTTACCCTTTTTTTATAACACACACACACACACACACACACACACACACACACACACACACACACATACACACACAAATATACTTTATTGAAAAGCAGCAAAAGTATCACAAAAACTGTTACTCAGAGTTTCACGTTCCTGCTCCCGTTCGTTGGAGAGTTTTGTTTAGAATAGAGCAAGATAAAGTTATATGCTGAAATACAATTAGTTTGATAGATACACATTTGAAAATGGTTTTGTTTCATTGGTCTTTTCAACTAATGGTCTTTACAATAACTGGTTGCATGAAATAACAATTGCCGTTTAAAATCATATTATTATAAAAATCGAAGAAAACTGTAAATCAAAAAGTCTTGTAGTGACAGCTTATAGCAGACGACTGTTATATGTTCAATGTCCGGAGTTTTATCCACGCATGCGCAGGGACTAGTTCCGGAAGGAATACAGGAAGAGTCTCATGCGCATGCGTAGAGTTCGACACCCAGCTTTGGCGCCTTTTCTCAGTCTCTTCGTTGACTGATTTCCGTCGAGCCAAGACGTCCAACAGAGCTCTCTCACATGTCAGCACCAGAGCTTCACAAATAACCACGGAAATCATTCAGAAGGCGTCTCAGTAACCGAGGGCGACGAGCTACCGAATTCCCTCCAAGCGTGAACTGAATTCCACTGTAAATAAATATTGTTATGTTGTTCAGAAACTGCGTTCCGTTGTTTCTTCTAGAAATTTAATGTACGGAAGCGGTGTACACCTAATGGTGTATAACCACTTTCCTACAGTCTTATGTAGACGGGGAAAGGCTTGAATATCCAAGGTAAATAATCAGTTGTAAAAATAATGATAAATTAAAAGAAAATCGTTTTAAAAACTATAATACATGTTGTTGTTGTTGGCACTCCATCGCTTACGACAGCGAGGGTTCCAGTTGATCCGATAAACGGAACAGCTTGCTCGTGAAATTAACATGCAAGTGGCTGAGCACTCCACAGACACGTGTACCCTTAACGTAGTTCTCGGGGATATTCAGCGTTACACAGTGTGACAAGGCAGACCCTTTGAATTACAGGCACAACAGAAACAGGAAGTAAGAGTGAGAGAAAGTTGTGGTGAAAGAGTACAGCAGGGTTCGACACCATCACCTGCCGGAGCCTCGTGGAGCTTTAGGTGTTTTCGCTCAATAAACACTCACAACGCCCGGTCTGGGAATCGAAACTGTGATCCTATGACCGCGAGTTCGCTGCCCCTAACCACTGGGCCATTGCGCCTCCATAGTACATATACATTTAGCAATACATACACATACCAAACAATCTATGACATACATATACACACTAAACATACAGGCGTAGGTACATGACTACATGCATATACAGACATATATAGGCAAAACATAAATATATACAAATGCGCACACACGCATGCGCATAAAACCTCCTGGTATATGCTTATACAACGTAGTTGTTACGAAAGAAAAGGAAAAAATTCAGAGGATAAGCTGGGGAAGAAAGAAAAAGGGAAAAGAAGAAAACGAAAATTAGAGATAGAAAGGGAAAAGAGAGGTAGAGAGAGTGAAATGATCAGTATGAAGTTAGCTACTTCATTCAGCTTGCGAAATGCACACATATAACAACGGATACATAAAATGACATGCATAAATACATAAAGACAAACACACATACAAATACACAAACATATAGACACGAATATAAATAAATAAACTTCAGCGAAACTTGAGCTTAAATTTGTAAAACAGGCGAAGGCTTTCTTAAAAGTGAAGTCGAAATATGCACTAGCATTGTAATACAAAATAACTATAGGAAGAAGCCCTTCGTATATATGTATATATATACAGGGTGGGGCATAAATACTGTTACAAAAGTTCAAAACTATTTTTCATAATTATATTCAAAGAATTCTAATGATTTATTTGAGTTAAATGATAGTTTATTATATGTTTTCTTGTATTTCAGAAACTAAATATTAAAATTTTGTTGCAATGTCTGTTGAATGGAAGAGAAAATTCATCATAGAGCAACATGAGAAGGGCATGCGTCCACCTGAAATATTCAAGTTAGGGAAAAACCTCAAAATTAACAGAATGTTGATAAAAAGGACGATTGATCGTTACCAGGAAACTTCTTCGATCAAAGATAGACAAAGATCAGGCCGTCCCCGCACCTCCAGAACACCTAAACTCATCAAAAATGTTAGGGAAAAAATCAGACGAAATCCAAGAAGATCCATGAGGAGAATGGCAAAAGAAGCACAAACATCGCCAAGGACTCTGCGGAGGATATGCAAAAGTGACCTAAAGTTGTCACCCTATAAACTCCAAAAGAGACTCAGCAGAAGCAGACTCTTGTTGAACCGTATTAAAGATGGCACGCTCTGTAACATCATCTTTAGTGATGAAAAGTTATTCTCAGTTCAACAGTCTCACAATCATCAAAATGACCGAATCCTTGCTAAAAGTATTGAGGCAATACCTGGTAATGCAGGAAAGGTTTTCAAAACCCCAAAACCAGCATCAGTGATGGTCTGGGCAGCCATTTCTGAAAGAAGGAAAACTCCACTTGTTTTTGTCCCTCAAGGAATCAAGATAAACAAAGAACAGTACATTGAGGACATTCTGGAAGGCGCGTTGATACCATGGTGCAATTCGGTGTACGGTGATGAAGTTTGGACTTTCCAACAAGATGGGGCGACGAGCCACACGTCTCGATTAACACAACAGTGGTGTAGAGACAACTGTCCGTCCTAGATCAGCAAAGAAGAATTGCCGCTCTCATCACCTGATCTTAATGCTCTTGATTATTCTTTGTGGTCAATTCTGGAGAATGAAGCCTGCTCTACTCCTTGCCAAAATATTGAAGCTCTAAAGAAAAAATTGACCAAGTGCTGGGATAAAATACCCTTAGATGTTGTGCGTGCTGCTATAGATGACTTCCCAAAAAGACTTCGTAGTGTTGTGAAGGCACGAGGTAAACATTTTGAATAAAAGTTACACCATATTGTTCCTTGGGCATTTGCAAAGCATATTTTGTAATAGTGGGTTGTTAAATAAATTTTTGTCAGTATAAATCTGTGTTTTATTTTGTAACAGTATTTATGCCCCACCCTGTATATGTATGTGTTTGTGTCTGTGTTTGTCTCCCCAACATTGCTTGACAACCGATGCTGGTGTGTTTATGTCCTCGTAACTTAGTGGTTCGGCAAAGTAGACCGATAGAATAAGTACTAGGCTTCTAAAGAATAAGTCCTGGGGTCGATTTGCTCAACTAAAGGCGGTGCTCCAGTATGACCACAGTCAGAAGACTGAAACAAGTAAAAGAGTAAAAGAGAATAGAATGTAAAATCAGATTCAAATGCGACAGTCAAAATTTTCCGAAAGTCAAAACATTTTACCCAAACGGTAATTTATCAGTCGACATTTTAAACCTTGCGGCGTGCCTGTAGGAATTTAAGAGCTCATGTCTCTGGCTCAAAGCGCGTTTATCCTGGAACAGGATGAAGAACTTTTCTGAGAGGTAAAGATTACATTTCGTGGGTCTTTTATAAGCTCTATGTCTGTATGATGATACTTTTTCAAGAATTTCCCAGGTTACATTGAAAGGACGGGTATCATTCTCTTTCAATTCCCAGATATGCTTTGCAAGACTAGTCAATGTCCTATTCTTGGGCTACTGGAAAGAATTTCAGTGGGAATTAAAAGCTAAGTCTTAAATGAATTTTCCGAAGCTCTTGTGTAAGTTTTATATTCATGTGAGCCATCTACTTGCACTTTAGCTTTAGAAACGGTTCCTTTTTCAAGACATTTACCTTCCAACGGACAGCAAGTCTTATCTTTGAAGTTGCAGTTACTCAGATTAGATTCAGCACTGTGGTAGTTTGCAATAATTTTCGTGTTATGCTGATTAATAAAAGAGGCAAAGTTTTTGCAACAAGAATAGCTAACCTTCAGTGTTCTATTAAAAATTATATAGAATTTATGATGAGATTGAAAATGTTTAGAAACTAATTTTAAGAATCCCTACTTATATTAGTTTGTACGGCAGTATTAAACGTGGGGTTAAACCGCAAAACTTTCCTAGTTCTAGTTCTACGTGGTCTATTATTGTTAGAATTAGCTTGACTATACTGGATCTTCTCTGAGAATCCACTTTTCCTTTATTATGCATTATTATAATACAGCACAGCATTTTGAAATGCTGTTTCATTTGTTATATATATATATATATATATATTACCGAGCGTTATACTAATACATCCATTTGTTGTCTACACCATCTGTCTTCATCTGTTGTTTTTTCGTGAAATCTCCCTATATATATATATATATATATATATATATATATATATATATATATATATATATATATATATATATATATACATACATATACATATAGTTGAAAAAAGATTAGAGATCTATATAAATCAAATTTTTATATATAAATGATGGAGGTGGAAATAGCATGGCTCACATGGCGGAGATATGAACGGAACCCTTTCCTCCTATTAATTTTTATTTCATGGAATCGCACGTTTTAAGCTATGGAGATTCCGATTCTGAAAAAAATTTACAAAAATCGCAAATTCAAATTTTCAACCCCACCACTCTTCATTTTTCACTTTTTCCGGAAATTTTTATGTGAAATACGTGCAGATATACCGAGGTTATGATTCTGAAAAAAAAAATTGTTTGTAAAATTTCAATTTTTCAAAAACAATTTACCCCCAAACCCCCTCCCCTCATGATTCTTCAGCCTTGGCCTTCTAGCAGGCTATTCACATGCTAGAAATAACAGCCAAATCTCATAAAACTGTGATGACATAATGAAAGAAATATGCAATCAATCTACTCACCTTTCTGCAAAGATTTCTTTCAGAGTAATTTCCTGCAGTAATATGACAAAGTGAAATTAAAATGTTAATTTTTTTTTTTTTTTTTTTTTTTTAAAGTTTCAACAATATGAGCGCAGAAATAACTGCAAACTCTTTTTGAAAAAAGAATAGTAAAAATAGCAAAGAAATATTATGAGAAAGTGAAATTAAAGTGTTCATTCATCTCGTGTGTGCAAACACGTTTTACTTGTCGCAATAATGCCGTTTGTTTTCAAAAAATCCATTATTTTCTCTGGAGCAAGCTGCTTCAATATTTCCTCAAATGAACACTTTAATTTTACTTTGTTATATTACTGCTGGAAATTACTCTAAAAGAAATCTTTGCAGAAAGGTGAGTAGATCGATAACATATTTCTTTCATTTTATGTCATCGCAGTTTTGTGAGATTTGGCTGTTATTTCTAGCATGTGAATAGCCTGCTTGAAGGCCAAGGATATAGAATCGTGAGGGGAGGGGGTTGGGAATTTTTTTTTTCTTTTTTGAAAAATTGAAATTTTATTAACAATTTTTTTTTGAGAATCATAATCTCCGTATTTTTGTACGTATTTCGCAAAAAAAAAAAAAAAAAAAAAAATTCCCAGAAAAAGTGAAAAATGAAGAAATGGGGGAAATTGAAATTTTGATGTTGCAATTTCTGAAAATTTTTTTGTTTAGAATCGGAATCTCCATAGCCTAAAACATGGGATTCTGTAT
This sequence comes from Octopus bimaculoides, assembly GCF_046866305.1. Taxonomy (NCBI): domain Eukaryota; kingdom Metazoa; phylum Mollusca; class Cephalopoda; order Octopoda; family Octopodidae; genus Octopus; species Octopus bimaculoides. The sequence goes on along the minus strand of NC_142938.1, from coordinate 57,001,071 downwards.
AAAATTGGAATTAAAGCAGAGATGAGTTCGTTTACATCTCCGCCATGTAAGTCATAGCAGTAAAAGAGCCAGCCCAGGGGCACCGGCAACGATCCCGCTCGAAAGATTTCATGTGTCGCCCGCACATGAGCCAATCCAGGGGCACTGGCAACGATCCCGCTCAAAAGACTTCATGTGTCGCCCGCACATGAGCCAGTCCAGGGGCACTGGCAACGATCCCGTCTCGCTCAAGGCATTTCATGTGTCACCCGCACAAGAGTCAGTCCAGGGGCACCGGCAACGATCTCGCTCGAAAGATAGTATTATAATCCCTTACAAAACCTTTTTTCCAAATTTTAATTCCCCAAAATTAGGGGTTCCTTATACACTAGGTTTACTTTTACACATTAAAATATGCTATATATGTGGCTGTATTAATGATTTCAATTATATAAGGTGTATGCATATATTTATATATACATATTTATATATGATCTTATGTATGTGCATTTGTGTGCATATGTGTGTGTGTGTACTGATGCACGTTTATAAGTCTATATATACATATGTATATGTGTGATCACCAGCTGTGTGTATGCGTGTGCGTGGGTGTGTTTGTGCATGTGTGAGTGTTTTTTGCAATGTTTTCTTTTGTGTGTATGTATGAGTATGTGTGTGTGTGTTTTTTATGTTTTCTTTTGTATGTGTGTGTGTGTGAGTGCATGTGAGTGTTACACACACACACACACTCACACACAGGTGGACATAAAACCCATTCAATAAATGCTTTTAAGCCACACCCTTGGCAAAAACCCACAAACAATAGACCCACTATTTTACTCCCAAACACTTTCAACTCTATACCAAACGATATTTTTTAAAAAAAAGGCTTCAACTCTCAGTACCTCCATCCACACACCAACTCACACTGAACTTTCTGTTTTTTCATACTCCATACATTGTTGTGTGTGTGTGGGTGTGTGTGCATGTGTGTGTGTATACACATACACATATACACACACATAACCAATACAAACATATATACTGTATTTTACCATGTGTAAAGCGCAGTTTTTTAATATCAAAGATTAGGTTAAAAATAATATGGGAGTTTCTTATCATCATCATCATCGTCGTCATCATCGTTTAACGTTCGCTTTCCATGCTAGCATGGGTTGGACGATTTGACTGAGGACTGGTGAAACCGGATGGCAACACCAGGCTCCAATCTAATTTGGCAGAGTTTCTACAGCTGGATGCCCTTCCTAACGCCAACCACTCAGAGAGTGTAGTGGGTGCTTTTACGTGTCACCCGCACGAAAACGGCCATGCTCGAAATGGTGTCTTTTATGTGCCACCCGCACAAGAGCCAGTCCAGGGGCACTGGCAACGATCTCGCTCGAAAACCCTACAAGGCCAGTCAGGCGGTACTGGCAACAGTCACGCTCAGGATGGTACATCTTATGTGTCACCCGCACAAGAGCCAGTCCAGGGGCCCTGGCAACGATCTCACTTGGCTTGCCAGGTCTTCTCACGCACAGCACATTTCCAAAGGTCTCTGTCAGTAGTCATCGCCTCGGTGAGGCCCAATGTTCGAAGGTCTTGCCTCACCACCTCAGCCCAGGTCTTCCTGGGACTAAATTAATATATATATACTGAGTATTAAACTAGGGCTATAATTTAGTATGTACAATTACAATGATAAGTATAATGTCAAATATGTTTATAGTATGGAAAATATTTGTATTTAAGAAGTTGGCATCTTATAATGAGTTCATCATGTCTATTAATCATAATTACATTATTCTTACTACTTTTGTTAATGTAGAATATCTCAAATATGCAAAATCCATATAATCTGTTACCACCAGTATAAGGTTGTGCATAGACTACAATTGACCACTCAATCTTACTATCTATTAGTGAATGTACGAATTTAGAGAGAGATGTATAATTAGCCCTTTCTTTATATCTAAATGTAGATCTATGACTATTCCAGATAATTTTAAATGATGATGAGGATGCACCAATGTAAATATATTCATTACCAAGAGCTGTAATAGAAAATCTATATGCAATATTTTTCCAGAGACATTGATTGTTAATAGGGCATTTTGTTTTATCGCAACAATTACAAAAAGTAAAATAATCATTATTATTATTGGTATAATATGCTTATTATTAGTAACATTATTTTTTATTGGAATTAAAAGAATCAGTATAATTATTGTTTGTATTAGATATTATAGATGAATAAGTTATTAGTTATCCATCTATAAGTTACTATATTGAATGAACTATTTTTTGTTGGATTATTATTAGCTAGATATTTTTTGTTTATGATAATTAAAATCTAGATATATATTCAACATGTTAGATTAGGCTAGTTTAATAGTATTTGTTATCTCCAACAAGAAGTCCATTATATTACTATTTAGTATTAGTTTTCATAACTTGTCAGAAGTGTGTCACTTCCAGCTTGTATCCGGAATCAAGGCTGTTTTATTTGCAGACAAACGGGTAGGGTCTTTTGTCTCTATCTATATCCCATTGTCATTCCTGAATATTCTCCTTCAGTCATTTCCTGTTCCTGCGAATGTGGCTTTGTACCAGTGTGACCAGTTTTCTGCTGCTTCTAGAATGAATAACTGACAAAGTTTTTGTAAGATAATTAAAATATATCTAGAGGTACATAAGGATAACAAAGGTGAACCCCTTGCTGTTAGAACAATCTTTGGTTGGTGTATCAATGGCCAGCCATCGGTTAAAAAGGTTAGTCATCAAGCCATATCTAACTTTGTTACTATGTCATTCCCTGTAGTTACAAATGACATACATAAATTATGGAAATTGGAAAATGTGGGGGATTAATGAAGTTGGTTGGTCACAAGATGATTATTCAGTGATTGAATTATCGGATAGGGAGTGTTTGAAAGTGGATGGTCATTAGCAATTACCAATTCCTTGGAAAGATAGGGATGAACTATTGTCAAATAATTATGTAGTGGCTAAATCTAGGTTAAAATCAACATTCAGGAAACTTGAGAAACAAGAGCTTGTTCAAAGATATGACTTAGAAGTCAACAAGTTACTTAGCAATGGATATGCTGAGGTTGTTCCTCCAGAGCAGATTTATGGTGTTGAATGTGTATGGTATCATCCTCATCATGCAGTCATTTCTGATAAGAAACCTGGCAAAGTGCGCATTGTATTTGATTGTACAGCAAAATATCAGGGCAAATCTTTCAATGAATGTTGCAGACAAAGTCCTACCTAGTTAGCAAACTTTTGCATGCATTATTGAGATTTAGACAGCATCACTATTCCATTCTAGCTGACACTGAATCTATGTAGCATCAAGTCAAGATTCCACTGAAAGATAAAGATGCTTTGAGATTTTTGTGGTATCAAGGTGGTGAGGTTGTTCACTATTGCATGACATCACATTTATTTGGGAGTGTGTGGTGTGCTAGTAGTTCTACCTATGCTCTTAAACAGATTGTTGCAGAATGTGAAGATGCTAGAGTACATTAGCAATTAATTCTATGTAGATGATTTTTTTGAAATCTGTAGACGATAAAGATGAAGCTAGAATAATTCTCTATGAAGTTCCCTTGTTTTTAGCTAGTAGTAGTTTCAATCTCACAAAATTTGTTGTCAATGATACTCAGTTGTTGGAAGAAATTCCAGAGAATCACAGGGTAAAAGAGGTGAAGAGCTTTGGTACTGATTCATCAGGAAAAGTACTTGGTGTAAAACGGAATATCATGTCGGATGCTTTCACCTTTGAGGTCAATGTAGAGGTAAATCAGATAGTCACGAGGAGGAAAATGTTGAACATTGTGTCATCGATGTATGATCCGCTTGGGTTTGTTGGTCCCCAGATATTATTGGGCAAGTTGATTTTTCAGGATGCTACTCATTGCAAATATGATTGGGATGAACTAGTTTCTTTGGAACTTTGTGAACAGAGGAACAAATGGTTAAAAACATTGGAGTTTCTCTATCAAGTGCAAATTCTGTGCTGCATTAAACCATTAGGTTTTTATGAGGCATATCTGGAATTACATCATTTTTCAGATGCAAGCCTGTCAGCCTATGGTTGTTGTAGCTATATCAGGTGTATCAACACATTTGGCAAGATCCATACACAGCTTATCATAAGCAAAAGTAGAGTTGCACCTCTCAAACAATGTACCATTCCATGACTGGAATTACAAGCAGCTGCTTAGTCAGTCAGAGTTGATACTCTCCCAAGAAAGGGATTGAAAATCAGAATTGACTGAACGTTCTTTTGGTCAGATTCAAACATAGTTTTTGGCTTACATTATAAATGAAACCAAACAGTTCCAGATTTTTATAGAAAATAGAGTTAGTCTTATCAGAGAAGGGTCAAAACTTGATCAGTGGCATTATGTGTCAAGCAGAAACAATCCTATGGATGTTGTTAGTCAAGGTCTGGTGTTTATCAAATAAGATAGTGAGTTGTGGTTTGCTGAACCCACCTTCTTGAGGTGATGAATGGTAGCCATATGAGAATAGTGGAGAATTGTTATTGGGTGATATGGAGATCAGAAAAGACCCAATTAGGATGTGGAATGCTCTTCAAATAGGTAGTATGAATCCTATAGATAGGATCATGGAACATTATTCAGACTGGTGCAGGATGAAACGAGCTTTAGCATGGTTGCTTCAATTTGCAAAAATGTACAAAAATAGTAATGTCAAACAGGGACCTTTATGTGCTGAAGAAATCCAGCATGCAGAGGTGTCTCCGATCATGAGAGCTTAGCGGATGCATTATGAAGAGACGAATTAGATAGATTATTGGGAAAAAAATGTATCAGTAAATCCAGACCCCTCAGATCACTCCACCCATTTCTGGATGATGATGGTATTCTCAAGGTAGGTGGTAGATTGGTTAGTCTACAGTTGAAATCAAGAATCCAGTTATAGTATCAGGTAAATATGTCATTGCTGAGTGTATTGCTGCTCATTTTCACAGAAAATCTTATATAGGGAGAGAATGGAGTTTAGGACTTATCAGACAGCGTTATTGGATTACAGGTGGTAGATCTGTTGTGAAGAAAGTTATCTATTCATGTGTTGTTTGTAGGAAGTTATTTGCTAAGTGAGCTTCTCAAATTATGGCAAATCTCCCCAGGGAGAGAGTTGAATCAGACAAACCTCCTTTTACATACATTGATGTAGATGTCTTTGGACATTTCATGGTCAAAGTCAACCAGAAGTAAAGCATTACGGTTGTATGTTCACATATCTTGTGACTAGAGCAGTACATACTGAGATGTTACATAGTGAAAATATTTTTTTTATTGAACTAAAACTATAATATTCTTCTTATACCTGTTCATTCACACTTTACAGTTTGTTAGAGAGGAGGGGGAGGGTTGATTGAGAGAGAGGAAGAAAGAATGTGAGGTTGTGTCCCACTAGTCCATATTAATACCTGAACGTCATAAAAAACAAGACCTGTAATTCATAATTTTGATTTTCATAAACAATTCTAATTAATATTACAAAGTAAACACTTATAATTTAGTGTCTAAATTTTTAAACTCTAAAACTTATTAGATACAAAATTCGACAGTAACTGATCTAATTGATTATTAGTGCATGACAAACTTAGAAAGACTGAGAACCAATCCTAGTTCCCCACACTTAGTATAAATAAAACTGCAAAGATTGACAAACAACATTTTTATTGAGATCAACTGGTAAATCGCCTTCTCTCTAGACAAGTTTGTCCTTTGATTTCATTCACTCCCTGTACAGCCACGCTCGAAGTTTGTGAATCAGAACATTTGTGAAAGTTAAAGCAAAGAATTTGTGAGTTTTCAATACTTCTTATAACACTTGGTAATACATTTTAAAGCAAAGGATATGTATATACATATATATATATGTGTGTGTGAAGCCGTTAGCTTATGGCTTCTCTAGCAAGTCGCCTATCTAGAAAATGTTTGTGTATGTATGTATATATATATATAGGTTCAGGAAAGGCAGATCCAACAGGAACAGTAATCCAAGGTAATCCGGCGGTTGGGTACATAAAATCCAGTTGAAAGGCCAGGGTCCGTGTGAGCGTACGTCATATAGTTCAAAAACACAATAACAAAAAAACAAAAAAACAACAAAGTGAGGACGTGATATGGATAGTATTATTGGACGCTCAGGAAAGGAAAGAGAGCTCTCTTTCCTTTCCTGAGCGTCCAATAATACTATCCATATCACGTCCTCACTTTGTTGTTTTTTTGTTTTTTTGTTATTGTGTTTTTGAACTATATATATATATATATATATATATAATTCTGGTGTTTGCTGAATTTTTCTTGAGAACAATCTTTTCCTTGTGGTCAGATTGTAGGTGATCTATTTCTAGCATAATGGATGTCCACTTAGTGGTCATTCCGTCTTATATGTATGTAATATAATTTTTCTGAATTTTCAGATTTTTCTATATGCTAGACCACTGGTTTTAAATTGATATTTAATTAATATTCAATTTATCACCCTCATTATTTAAATTATATATATATGTGTATATATATATATATATATATATATATATATATATATATAATCATCATCATCATCATCATCATCATCATCATTTAACGTCCACTTTCCATGCTAGCATGGGTTGGACGATTTGACTGAGGACTGCTGAACCAGATGGCTACACCAGGCTCCAATCTGATTTGGCAGCTAGATGCTCTTCCTAACACCAACCATTCTGAGAGTGTAGTGGGTGCTTTTATGTGCCACAGACACAAGTGATAGAAAGGCGACGCTGGGCACTGGTGCCATCACGATTTTGCTTTTGCTTGCCCCAACAGGTCTTCGCAAGCGGAGTTTCGTGTCCAATGAAGGAGACGACATTGGCATGGATGCCAGTCGTCTAATTTAGTTTAATTTCAATTTCACTTGCCTCAACAGGTCTTCGCAAGTGGAGTTTAGTGTCCAATGAAGGAAAGGTACGCATAAGTGGGCTGGCTACACCCCTGGCAGAGGCCTTGCATTTAGGTCTCACTTGGTTTGCCGTGTCTTCTCACGCACACACACACACACACACACACACATACATATATAGATAGATAGATAGATAGATAGGTATGTATGTATCTATAAATGTATTAAATATTTATTTTTAAAAACAAAAAATACAAGTTAATAAATTAAAAATACATGTTAACAGTCAGTACTATTAACTGGTATTTTGATATTTCAGAGTTAGAACCCCCTTTTCAGGAAATATTCTTATATTACCAGATAATATTACTAAACATTAAGTTAACAAGCTGGCAGATTATTAGTTCACCAGATAAAATGCTTAATGGCATTTCATCTGACTTTATGTCCTGAATTAAATTCTGCCAAAGTTGACTTTGTTTTTCATCTTTTCAGAGTCAATAAAATAAGTACCAGCTGAGCACTGGGGTTGATGTAATCAATTTACAGCCACCCCATAAATTTCTGGCTTTGTGCCAAAATTTGAAACCAACATTGCTAACAATTGATCTGCATTTAAAATTTTTTTAACTTACATCTTTTTGCCTTTAAAAACAATATTTAGAACGTTAATATGAGACAACGCATAATGAAAATTATACCTACACACACATGAACATATACACATGCATGCACGCACACACACGCACACACATGTAGATAGATCTAATATATATGTGTGTTGCATATGTATATATATTTGTTTGTGTGTGTATCTATATATGTGTATATTTATATATGTGTGTGTGTGTCTATATATATATATATATATATATATATATATATATATATATAGTCACAATAGGATATTTAAAATTTTTGTAGGTATATTTATCCACAATACATTGGTTTTACAAATTAAATTTTGGAGAGATGAATATATCATATACTATATTATATTCAATGAAAATATCATATACAATATTGTAAAATATCAAATATTTCTATCAAGTTAGAAAACAGAGATCTAATGGATACAGATTAATTTATTAATTAATCAGCATATTCACCAACGATTGTTTCATTTCTCAAACAAAATTCAAATTTTAATTTTGTTTGTGAAATGAAACAATTGTTGGTGAACATGTTGATTAATTAATAAATTAATCTGTATCCATTAGATCTCTCAGTTTTCTAACTCAATATGTATATATGTATGTGTGTGTGTATTTTTATTTATGCATTCATATATATATAACAAACACACACACATATATTTACATATGTATATGTATGTTTACACACATATATATGCATTTTCAATATGTGACTGTGTGTGCATCGTTGGTGATTTTCCTTCTGTGTCTTCCCTTCTTTAGACTTTTCCTGTATTTCTGATGAAGAGCACCATTTGAAACGTGAAATCCTCTTTCATTTCTTTCCTTTCCTGAGCATCCAATAACACTCTACTTATTCCATGTCCTCGCGTTGTTGCTTTTTCATGTTTTTTCTTGCTTGTTCATGTTTGGATTGACTATTTACATACATACATACACACACACACACACACACACACACACACACACACACACACACACACATATATATATATATATATATATATATATATATACATACATACATAAATATATATACATATATACATATACATACATATATACATACATATATATATACATACATATATATATGCATGCATACATATATATATACATACATACATATATATACATACATACATATATATACATACATATATATACATACATATACATACATATATATATATATACATACATACATACACACACATATATATATATATGTATACATACATACATACATATATATGTATGTTGTCTGGTTGTTCGTGAAATACTAAGGTTGACTTTTATACAGGGTCTATGGAAAATACCCAATTTTGGGGCCAAAAATAGGAAATCAACTTTTACAAGAGATTGACTATTACTCGATTATATATGGTATATCAGGCTGAGTAAAAAGTAATCAACTATTTGAACCATGAAGTATTTGTACCTGATTTTTGCAGAGTTGTGAAATTTTTTAAACATGTCTTTGCAATTGCCTAATAATAATATAGACATCGACTTGCCCAAATTCATCAATAAATTAACGTTGATATTTTTTCACCATTGTTACAATCATCTGAAATGGAACTCTCAAGCACTATATTCAAGCAATTTTACTATTCAATTTCAAAAAAGGACGTAAAGAAGCTGAAACTGCTTGCGATATCAAAGAAATATTTGGTGAGGAAATGACCAGTGAGTGGTCAGCTTGAAAATGGTTTAAATGATTTTGCAGTGGAGACCTGAGCCTTGAAGATCGTGAGCATAGTGGATGCCCATCTGTCATTGATGACAGTTAATTAAAGACTGTCATTGAGAAAGATCCATGTAAAACCACTCGAGAACTGGCAAAAGAACTTCAAGTTAGCCAGAAAACTGCCTGCAATCATTTGTATGCAATCGAAAAATCAAAAAAGCTCAACAAATGGGTACCCCACGATTTGAATGAAAATCAGAAAATGCACAGATATGAAATTTGCTCATCGCTTCTTCTCCGTAACCAGACCGATCCATTTCTGGACTGCATTTTAATTTGCGATGAAAAGTGGATTTTGTATAATAATAAAAAACGTTCTTTGCAGTGGTTGGACCAAAATGAAGCAGCAAAAACTTTCCCTAAACCCAAGCTCTTCAAAAAGGTTATGGTGACTGTTTGGAGGTGTATTGCTGGACTCATCCACTATAACTTAAAACCCAGAAAAAGCATTACTGCAGGATCATATTGCCAGGAAATTGCCAAAATGAATGTAAAACTGCTACTCCTCTATCCCAGACTGGTCAACAGAAGAGGGCTAATCATTTTTCATGACAATGCTCGACCATACATTTTACTAATGATGCTCCAGAAGTTGAGGGAACTTGGCTACAAAGTTCTTCCCCACCCAGCTTATTCCCTAGACCGTTCTCCTATCGATTACTACTTTTTCAAGAACCTTGATGGTTTCCTGTGAGAGAAGGAGTTCAAAAATCAAACCAATGCTGAAAGTATGTTCAAAGAGTTCATGAGCTCCAAAACTCCAGATTTTTATGTTACCGGAATAAACAAACTTGTAACTTGGCAAAAATGTGTTGATTATAATAGTACTTGCTTTGATGAATAAAATTTCTGCATTGTTGAAATATATTGCTTACTTTTTACTCAGCCTGATATATGTGGACATGTTTAAAGGTGTACGTGATGTTTATCATATAGCATGTAACAAGTGTGGTGGATATAATATTGCGTAGGACTATCCTTAGACTAAATATATCTGTGTGAAGAAAGACGTTTAACTAAATGCCACACCCATGAGAAAACGTTTTAGCGAGATATCAGAACCACATCAGTTACTGTATCAAGCAATGAATAGGAGGATAACAGAAATTTGAGAATTATCGTGGGGTCATTCATGGTAAACAATTAAAGCACTTCCATCAACAATAAGAAATTGATTTTGTAAGAACGCTAATTGGTTAATTTAACATACTACTCTGCACTTATAATTGCCATCTCTATTTGTATCATACATCTACTTAAGACGAAGCTAAATTAAATCTCTTCGTTTATTGTTGACGCCATAAGAATTTTATAAACATTCGAGAGAATATGTAACTAGTTCTTTTCCTTTTATTTGTTTATTTCATTTAGTAATGTTTCAGACATCATCATCATCATCGTTTAACGTCCGTTTAACGGCCACGCTCGAAATGGTGTCTTTTATGTGCCACCCACACAAGCCAGTCCAGCGGCACTGGCAACGATCTCGCTCGAAAATCCTACGGAAGCCAGTCAGGCGGTACTGGCAACGGCCACACTCAAAATGGTGCATCTTATGTGCCACCCGCACAAGAGCCAGTCCAGGGGCACTGGCAACGATCTTACTTGGCTTGCCGGGTCTTCTCACGCACAGCACATTTCCAAAGGTCTCGGTCAGTAGTCATCGCCTCGGTGAGGCCCAATGTATGAAGGTCTTGCCTCACCACCTCAGCCCAGGTCTTCCTGGGCCTACCTCTTCCACGGGTTCCCCCAACTGTTAGGGTGTGGCACTTTTTCAGGCAGCTATCCTCATCCATTCTCACCACATAAATTTATAAATAACAATGCGTAAATAGTGGGTTGAAGAAACCTATTTGGATTGAAAAAGCTGTAGATTTATGGGTGTGCTTCGAGATATTACAAAAACAGAGTTAGTTTTCGTTATGCATAAATGAATAAATACACAGACACACACACACACAGACACACACACAGACACACACACATAGACGCACAGACAGACACACACTCACACGCACACACACACACACACAAACACACACTGAATTAACAGCTAAAAACAGAATCATAAATATACATAGATATATATATAAATATATATATATATAGGTAGATATAAATATATATCTAAATAAATATATATATATATATGTGTGTGTGTGTGTATAAAAAAAAAATATATATATATATATATAATAATTTTTCCAGAGGATGTAGCAACCGTTACCAATATAGCATAAGAACTTACCTTAGGAGATCATTGACTAGATTCCTTAAGAGTCGTTCTCACAGTTTATATTTATATTATAAGGTTTTTAAACTTTTAAATTTTCATATTCAAAAGAGACAGAGACTTCAAATTCGATATATCGATTTATTCACCACTCTATGTTAACATTTCTGTGCCAAACTTATCCAGTGACTGGTCTATTGGATTTAGACGTTTGGCACTTCTTCAGGAGTGGTTACCATTCGAACAAAACACGAAAAAACACATACATAACTATTATTAAATTCTTAGAAACCCGTTAGATTTCGTCTTTGTTATTATAGGGGAGATAACTCCTTAATTTTCTATTTTTATTGCTCTCCTGTGGATTTCCACTAGATTAATTAATTATTTTGTTTATTTCTCTTTACTATACTATATTACCCGTTCCTTTACCCGTATACTTATGCATACATACACTTTACCCGTATACTTATCCATATATACATACACACACACATGAAAATTTAAAAGTTTAAAAACCTTATAATATATATATATATATATATATATATATATATATATATATATATATATATATATATATATATATATATATATAAATATATAGCAATTAAGAGTATGAAGACCGGGAAAGCCCCCGGCCCATCAGGAATCAATGCAGAGATGCTCAAAATATCTGGCAGTGTTGGCTATAGCCTAGTCACCCGTATTACGAACCAAGTGATGCACGAAGGAGTCATACCCAATGACTGGTGTAGCAGCATCATAGTCAACTGCTACAAAGGTAAAGGTGACGCTTTAGATACAAATAATTACAGAGGCATCAAGCTGTTAGATCAGGTTATGAAAGTTACGGAGAGGGTCATAGCCCAACTAATTAGGGAGCGAATCAATTTAGATGAGATGCAGTTTGGGTTCGTGCCAGGTAAAAGCACTACTGATGCCTTATTTCTAGTGAGACAGCTGCAGGAGAAATACCTAGCTAAGGATAAACCTCTGTACCTGGCTTTCGTTGACATGGAGAAAGCCTTTGACAGGGTCCCCCGATCCCTTATCTGGTGGTCAATGAGGAAACTTGGGATAGAAGAATGGTTAGTGAGAGCTGTGCGAGCCATGTACAGAGATGCTGCCAGTAAGGTGAGGGTTGGAAATGAATACAGCAATGAATTTCGGGTAGAGGTAGGGGTCCACCAAGGTTCCGTCCTCAGCCCCCTCTTATTTATCATAGTCCTCCAGGCAATCACAGAGGAGTTCAAGACAGGTTGCCTCTGGGAGCTCCTCTATGCTGATGATCTTGCCCTAATTGCGGAGTCACTATCAGAACTAGAGGAGAAGTTTCAGGTGTGGAAGCAAGGTCTAGAATTGAAGGGCCTTAGAGTCAACCTAGCTAAAACCAAAATCCTAATAAGTAGGAAGGTAGATAAAACACAAACCCTTTCAGGTAGATGGCCCTGCTCAGTATGTAGAAAAGGAGTAGGTAGTAACTCTATAAGATGTACTCGGTGCAAGCTATGGACACATAAGAGGTGCAGCAACATCAAAGGCAGGTTCACTAGGAAGTTAGGTTTTGTTTGTGGCAGATGTTCAGGTGCAATAAAGACTGTAAACAAACAGGAAACAACTTCTATCTCATTCCAGGGTGAAAAACTAGAGGTAGTCGATAGCTTCTGCTATTTGGGCGACCAAGTTAGTAGTGGGGGTGGGTGCGCTGAAAGTGTAGCTGCTAGAATAAGAATAGCCTGGGCAAAGTTTAGAGAGCTCTTACCCCTGCTGGCGACAAAGGGACTCTCACTCAGAGTAAAAGGCAGACTGTATGACGCATGCGTACGAACAGCCATGCTACATGGCAGTGAAACATGGGCTGTAACTGCTGAGGACATACGTAAGCTCACAAGGAATGAAGCCAGTATGCTCCGTTGGATGTGTAATGTCAATGTGAATACCCGTCAGAGTGTAAGTATCTTGAGAGAAAAGCTGAACATTAGAAGCATCAGTTGTGGTGTGCAAGAGAGACAATTGCGCTGGTATGGACATGTGGTGAGAATGGATGAGGATAGCTGCGTGAAAAAGTGCCACACCCTAACAGTTGAGGGAACCCGTGGAAGGGATAGGCCCAGGAAGACCTGGGCTGACATTGGGCCTCACCGAGGCGATGACTACTGACCGAGACCTTTGGAAATGTGCTGCGTGTGAGAAGACCCGGCAAGCCAAGTAAGATTGTTGCCAGTGCCCCTGGACTGGGTCTTGTGCGGGTGGCACATGAGATGCACCATTTTGAGCGTGGCCGTTGCCAGTACCGCCTGACTGGCTCCTGTAGGATTTTCGAGCGAGATCGTTGCCAGTGCCCCTGGACTGGCTTGTGCGGGTGGCACATAAAAGACACCATTTCGAGCGTGGCCGTTTTCGTGCGGGTGACACGTAAAAGCACCCACTACACTCTCTGAGTGGTTGGCGTTAGGAAGGGCATCCAGCTGTAGAAACTCTGCCAAATTAGATTGGAGCCTGGTGTTGCCATCCGGTTTCACCAGTCCTCAGTCAAATCGTCCAACCCATGCTAGCATGGAAAGCGGACGTTAAACGATGATGATGATGATGTATATATATATTAATATTTATATATATATATATATATATATATATATATATATATATATATATATATATATATATATATATATATATATGTATATATATATAAATATTTATATATATATATATATATATATATATATATATATATATATATATATATATATATATAAATATATAATATATATGCTAGCTTTGAGAGTTGCATTTCCTCGCGTTCAGTAAAAATGTGTTTATTATGGTAGTCTGACCTTAGAGTCCCTCATAGCATGAGGCATTCATGTATAGTAATGCCCTTATATAAATAAATATATTTTGAGGAATAAATTATGGATTTTTCCCTTATGAGGTTTTTTTCACGCTAGCTACTTGATAAATTCTTATAAAAGAATTCATCCTATTATTGAATTAATTAAATGTGTATATATATATATATATATTATTTTGTTTAAAAGAGTTCCAGCACTGTCTGTTTTTTATGTTTTATTTATATTCCTGCAGAACCAAATATATATAGGAGTGGCTGTGTGGTAAGTAGCTTGCTTACTAACCACATGGTTCTGGGTTCAGTCCCACTGCGTGGCACCTTGGGCAAGCGTCTTCTACTATAGCCTCGGGCCGACCAAAGCTTTGTGAGTGGATTTGATAGATGGAAACTGGATGAAGCCCGTCGTATATATGTATATATATGTGTGTGTGTGTGTTTGTGTGTCTGTGTTTGTCCCCCCAACATCGCTTGACAACCGATGCTAGTGTGTTTACGTCCCGTAACTTAGCAGTTCGGCAAAAGAGACCGATAGAATAAGTACTAGGCTTACAAAGAATAAGTCCTGGGGTCGATTTGCTCGACTAAAGGCGGTGCTCCAGCATGGCCACAGTCAGATGACTGAAACAAGTAAAAGAGTAAAAAGTATATATATATATATATATATATATATATATATATATATATATATATATATATATATATATATATATATACTAGCAGTTTACCCTGCGTTGCCCGGGAACATCAATTAATGTAAAATAACACTGGGGCATTTCAATTTCAAAATAAAAGAAAGATCAGCTATCCGATCTCAATTGTTCTAAAAATGTTTGGTTAAGAATTAAGCGGGAAATTTTTTTTTAAATCAGTAACATAAGCATGAGATTATTGCTTTGACACAATTTACAATGTGTCTTGGCGTTGCTAAAGTTTATAATCCTGACCTTATATATTATTTCCTGCTCTGTGGATAACTATAATGAAGTCTTGAATATATTGGAGTCTTCTTGGTGTCATAGCTTTATGCTCATAAACGAACACTCCGCCTAGACTTGGGGAATAACTACTTAAGTCAAGTGGTCAACTCATAAAGCTCTAAGCGTAAGGGTTTTGTCAAAGGAAGGAGAGAAACCAAATGTTTATTTATTGTTCCATTGAACAATAGTAAGTCTCGATCAGTCTTTGATAAACTTAGGGATGCAGGATTCACATTGCGTAACTTTGTTATGATATTGGGTCATTGCTGTTGTAGATGTGATGGCAACCGATCGAGTGCATGCCTTGCTGCCATAGCTACCCGAAAACTAGTGGTTGTGGATATGAAATGAGAAGACCTTTTAGCAAAAAACCGTAGAAATGCAATGAGATTCACCTTGCGCCCCACTCTCAAACAACCAATGTATAGTTGTCCATGTGAAAAACATGACTCGTCCAAAAAAAACCAGCAACAGATTGTGTCTGACTTTGTGACTTGTTTATTGACATAGCAAAACTGACATGAATGGGAAATTGAAGCCTCCAAAAGGAGAAAGGAATAGCCGCTCTTGATGGAATGAGAGGAACTCGTGGTATGAAAACACCGTCTCCTTTTCCACTCCTGGAAATTACGGTAGCCTCTGTTACGTGGTTAAGAACTTTTTTAACAACCAGTCGTGTTCCGTTGCATAGTTTTGGTGGCTCCAAATTCCGAAGCAGCATTATTGGAATCCCTTCTTTTCAGCTGCAATACACATGGAAGAAGGCATGGAGGGTCCAATGAGTTAAGAAATTTGGTAGGATAATTAACTGCTTCATTGTTGTCTATCATGGTATCAATTGACTTAAATGTTCAATGATTTCCGGGTAGAGAATGGAGGAGTTGATCATTCAGCTTGCTTACAGTGGTGTTCTTAGGAACAAGTATTGCTCTTTCACACAACCAGTTAAGATTGTAGCAGTTGTCCTGCAAATTCAGAAACACCTTGCCATTTAGTTCGTTGATAGAAGATACAATGGTACAAAGTGACGAGATGTCTAGTTCACCCGCTGCATCCAAAGGCACCTTACCGTCACCAAGTTCCAAAATATCTTTAGCAAACTGAGAAGAATTTTGATCACCATAATGTCGGGCTCTCATATTTGTGTATAGCGTAAGTGTCGTAACATGACACCACAACGGTGATGACTTAAGGCACGCTTGTACTTCATCTGCCCTTGTACTTTTATGAATGGCAGAAAGAGTTTGTCTAAAGTCACCTGACAATAGAAGCGTTGCACAGCTCATTGGAGCCTGACTGTCTCATATATCCCTCAGAGTTCTATCTAAAGCCTCTAATGCTCCTCTGTGAGCCATTGTGCACTCATCCCATACTATAAGAATGCACTGTCAGAGTACTTACCCTTGGTCAGAACTTATGCTGACGTTGCAGGATAGGCTTCTGGAGCCGCTAAATTCAGTGGAAGTTTGAAGGTGGAATGTGCTGTTCTCCTACCTGGCAACAAAGTGGAAGCAATCCCAGAAGAGGCTACTGCTAATGCTATGTCGCCATTTTGCCATACATTTGCGAGAATTAATTTGATTAAAAAGGTTTTTCCAGCGCCACCTGGTGCATTCAAGAAGAAAATACTACCGGATTGGTGACACACGCTGCTAACAATACAGTTGTAGACATGGCGTTGGTCTGGAAGCAGTTGTGGTTCCACCTCATTGACGAATTGGGCAAGAGACGCTTTATCGTAAAACGTTTCTCGCAAGACTGCAGAAGAAAGTGTGTTGTATACTGACCGGAGTGTAGCTGGTAAACTGTATGTCGGCAAATCAGTACCACCAAGGGAAATAACCCTATCCTCAAGGTCAATCAGTCCTCTATTGTAAATTTCATCACTAGTACCATCCAGTTCAGGATACTGCAATATTGCCTGATGTCTGTAGTCTTCTGAGAGATCATCTTGGAACTTCAGCCACAATGAGTTTGGATCAACCACCTCGCACATCTGTAGTAATACTGCAAACAGCGCATGTAGACAGCTAGGAGATTGCAAAAGAGAAGTTTCTGATAATGTGAAAATCCACTGCGAGCCATTTTCAAGCAGGCCATGTTTGAAGCATGTCTTCCTGTATGTGCTGCACACATGACCATTTGACTGTTTGACGATCTTCAAATGACTGCGGTCCCATTACTTCATGAAGCAGCAAACGGAAGTAAAAGCATTCATGGTAATTCGGGTGTACTGTATAAACTCATCCAAGGCAACTGTTGGACTTAATCCCGGAATGCCCATCAACAGGTTGGCTTGCCTTTCTGCGAACCCATTTTTTCCTGGACCATGTGTAGTAGGAGGGCACTTGAGGGTAGAGCACCATTTGAGCGAAAGGATCGTCCTGACATAGTTTGAAAAATGCAGCCAGGGTGGTTTCACGTGCCTCTTTCACCAATTGAGCAGCAGTTTCATCAGTAAAGTAAATCCTTTGGCCATTTTCAAGGTGGACTGCAAGCCAGGATATCATGTCAGACTTTCGGTTGTTGGCATGGAAATAGTTCTGCCTCAATCTCTTTCCTCCTTGGACTACAAGTGAAGGTAATAAAAAGGTCAGGCCGACCATAATAGCAAAAGTAAGTAAAAGCATCCCACGTCCTCTCGTGCATATATTGAGGACTTCCTGTGAAAGTTGATGGGAGAATACAGAGTTTTCCTACACTGCCGGGCTCTGCATCGTCCATTATAGCATCATGGAGGTGGATGTAGCTTTCGGACTGCAGTTGCCTCTGATGTGTCCATATAAAACACAACCTCTCCGATTCTATCTTCGCACACATATCAACAGCAAATTGCTGAAGTAGCTCTCGCAAACGGTGTAAATGATTGAAGGAGTTGTTGCGAACCATGAAGTAGTAGGAATAGAAACTCATACACGAAACTCCTATTTGTTGAAAATCCATTGTTTTCCGGATTAAGCTGAGTAATACCAATTCGGTATCCATCTTCTCCTTTTGCAAACAGTAGCGGATAAGGAAGGGTGTCATAAGACCTATGTGTTTCACTTTTACACTGAAGCGTGTTGTAGCAATGCCTGAGAACAATGAAGCTGATGCGGTATTAGAAGTTCAATGACATCTGTGCCTGTCTTCAATTTCCACAACTTGCGCAGCTGAAGTCGATGTGGCATTAGCAATTTTACGACATCTGCGCTTGTCTTCAGATTCCGCAGCTCGCACATCTGAAGTAGATGCAGCATTAGCAATTTTACGACGTCTGTGTTGGTCCTCATTTTCCGTGGCTCAAGCTGCTGAAGTCAACGCTGCATCAGCTGATTGTCGAAATGCTCATTGATGGACTATTTCATTCGCTCTTCTGGTGGTGGTACATTCACTGTCCTGTGACCATCTAACAACAGATGTAATTGCATGCTGCCTCTACAGTTTTTCATCCAATGAAACATCGCTTTCTTCGAGGCATGACTTAAAACCGGGACAAATATTCTGAATGTCACTGTTGCAGGGAATTTAAGCCATATTCATGTGATATTCATACCTTAACCGAGGTTTAGACGTGGAAGCAGATGCAAGAGGAGCCGAGGAGTAGAAGTAGTGATACTATTTCTACTATTGCTATATAACACTTACTTTAAATGAAGCAGTAACAGAAGCCTTACCTTCTGATCCAAACAAACTTGTTCTTCTTTAATAGCAAAACTAATAGAAAGCGATACAAAAGGAGCTGGTAGCAGTAATAGTCGTAAAAGTAGTACTATGGCATCTACAACCGCAACTGCTATGCTTACTTTGCACACCACAGTAATGGCAGCTTTACCTTCTGACCAAAAAAGTGTTGGCAGAGGTAAAGATCATGGACAGCACCCTTTAGGACTTTTGGGTGGGGGCTTATTTTTACATGAACACACTATATCGAGGGTGGAAATTCCGAATCTGCAAAAATTCTATCTGCATTTCAAAATTTAAATTCCCACCCCACCTCCTCAATTTCTTAAATTTTCACTTTGTAAAAAAATTTTTTTAGGTGAAATACATAGAAAAATAGGGATATTATGATTCTGAAAAAAAAATTGTAAAATTGCAATTTTTCAAAAAAATATTTTTTAAACACCCCCTCCCCTCCACCCTGTTACAAGAAATGTAATTAAAGTGTTTCATGCATACATTGAATTATAAAATAGCAGACGCAAAAAGTATCAAAACAGAAAACCTGACATGCTAGAAACACATTTTCAAAATTTTAATACGTTACCAAAGAAGAAAAAATTTTAAAATTTAAACCTGCCCCAACCGGAAATCTGACAAGCTAGAAACAACAGCCAAACCGAGGATCAACTTTCTAAATACGAATTAGCAAAAGAGGTAAAAAAGTTTTTAAATGTCATTTTGTTGTGTGTGTGTGTGTGTGCGCGCGCGCGCGTACATGTATCTTCCTTATGCATTCAAAAACTGAGCTTGCCCTGGAATGATATTACCAGTGGTGGGTGCCTGGATAGTTCGACACAACACAAAATTAAAGGAGAAGCGAATGTGTTGGGGCTGCTTGAGGAGAAATGGCATGAGCCCAACTGAATCCATGAAGCAGATATTATAAAATAATGATAGAAAATCAGAAAAAAGAGAACCCATCTGGGATCTAATGGCTAGAGCATGCCTATGAGCAATTTTATAATAATCAGTTGAATGACCTTTCTTTGGACACAATCTAAGATGTCTGTATGAGAAATAGCAGCACCTCCCAACATGTGGGATATACCTGAGTGTTGTAAATGGTCATTAATTATTTGGAGATGAAGTATTTATTGGCATTGAAGAGTAGGGGCAATTAAAAGATGTACTTTTACCATGAGAGAATTCTGGTGATTATGAGGTTTAACATTTGGATTGATAATGAGGAATCATACTGCTCATTTTAAGGGTGAGGGGCAAGTGCAATGATGTCTTTTTTTATGTAAATACTTGTGTTTTTTGGCTGTCCCTATTGGAGATGCTTTTGTAGTTTCTGTTTATGGAGCAGAAGCTAGTATAAGTTAGGCATGTGATGTACAGATTATTTATAAATGATGCTTGATTGGTGAAGGCCGACACTTACATATAATCTGTGTGAGAATGAGAATTGTTTGTCCTGGTAGAAAGTTGGTCATTAATGTAGAGAGAGACGGAAAGGAGATGAAAGAAAACTGAACATAGAGCAGAGTAGATAGAATATGAGACTGAAAGAGCTCATGATAATTTACTCTGACTGGAAGCTACTAATATAAGAGGGGAGAAATGGATGGAAACCACAGGTGAACAGTTTTGATGTCAAGGGTAACAACTTTCAGTTGGTAAATTTTGAGCTACAGTTCTAACAAAGTCCTGAATGTCAGACAACTAAAATCTCTAAAAGATGCTGGCATTCAAAGAACATATGCAAATCAAGTTTTACATGAAATGTTGCCAAGTTTATCAACAAATTTGGCTTAAGGAAGCTTTTGTTTGAACTTCTCTGATGTGAAGGAAAAGACCTGAACAGTAAGAGAGTAGGATCAAATTTTATGGAATCCATACTGATGGCCGTTAAAATGAGAAAAAGATTCAAGGTATTAGAGAACATCATTATAAATGGTTTACTCATTAGCTTTGAGATATAAGATGATAGTTGACAGATTGAAGCGTGTTGCTCATCTAGAATTCGGGCTCATGACAACATGTTTTTGAGGATCAAAACATATCCCTGTACAGAATGAAAGACTGAAGGGTTTGGTGGGTATATGAGTTGACCCTGTTAAAACATTCTTTGAAGTTAATAGAAGATCATTGTTAGGGCTGGTGAACTTGCTTGTTTGAAGTGCCTAGAGATTTATTTTTTTCACACCTAGTGTGTATGTATGCAAGTTGGTGAGTTTGGGGTTGTGGATAGCAATAGAGTGAGAACAGTTTTACCAAGTGTGAGTAAGTATAGTAAATAACGACAACTGACTATGTTTCTATATGGAATAACAGCAAACTTTACCAGATGAGATTTACTTGCTTTAAAACTAAAGCATGGGCTCACCAGATATGAAGACATTTTTTGTATTAATGTTAGATGAATTGAGCAACTAATTTTTCTATTTTTCATTTCTTTTCCTTCTATGTCATTTGGTAAACTCAGTGATACCTAAATTTCTTGTACTTCTTCAAACTAATCTCACAAAAAAAGATTTCTTATCCCCAAAACTACATCTGTGTATCATTTGTGTCAGACTGATGTTAAACATTACCATCTCGACTGCTTATCTTGGCACTGTTTCTCATCTTTCCATCACTAACTTTAAAGATCTTTACAATGCCAGCTAATATTTTTTTATTATTTAGTTCAGGAAAAACAGATCAAATCTCAAACTGGCTTGCAGACATTCTCAGGCTAGAGAAATTTGCATATGTTGAATTTGGAATTTTATATGTTAAATTTTGTAAAGAAAATATGATTAAGAAAAGAGTTTATCCAGAAATTTGAAAATGTTTAATACAAAGTCAGTGTGAGTAACTCACAGAAGATACAAGAAAATGAGAAGAGCTAAATGTCATGGGTGGGCTTACTATTTCAGCAGTGAAGAGACTATTGTAGTGATGTTGTAAAACTTTGCTATCAACTTACAGATAGTCAAGTATTTTGAGTTACTTATTTTTCATTTTTTTTCTTCATTTTAATCTTGTTTTTCCAAAATTATAAACTTGATAATATTTGTATTAATGATATTTGTAAGTTAAGATTATTTGAAAAACAACAGCAAAAGTCTCATTGTTCA